>NW_027062671.1:0-39173 GCF_032884065.1 Artemia franciscana
AGATACTTAAAATATTGAGGTTTATATAAATTGTTGAGCTTTAGCAAGCTTGGCAAGTGAAGATTTTTCCAACTGTCAATGTTAGAATGAACATTGACGTCTGAATTATTTCATCTCTATATATATTATATCTATCTATCTTATCTTATCTATAGCTCAACTCAACAATTTAAAAAAAATAAAAAAAGGTAAAAAACTAAAAAGAAAGAAAACTGAAAAAAGCTAAAAACTAAAAAAAAGAAAAAACTAAAAAAAACTGGGACTTGCACTAATATTTCAATATATTTTGACAATAGATTAAAGTAATTCGAAAACCTTAAAACAGATACCCAAATATTGAGGTTTATTATAAATTGTTGGAGCTTTAGCATGCTTGGCACGTAGAGATTTTTCAAAGTGTCAATGTTAGAATGAACATTGACAAATTGAAGAAAACAAATCAATAAAAAAAGAAACTAAAAAAAAGAAAAACTAAAAAGAAAAAACTAAGAAAAGAAAAACGAAAAACTAAAAAAAAAACTAAAAAAGAAACTGTATCTATATATATATAAAAAAATAAGTTCTATATATGCATGTTTGTTTGTTTGTGGGTTCGCATTTGACGTCATTATAAGTATATAAGGCTTTGTATATGACGTCATTATAAGATGACACTACAGACCGGGACACCGGGACACAAACGACGACCGGGACACAAGGAATATAAATGACAACCGGGGCACTCAAAGAGAAATTACAGACCGGGACACCGGGACACAAATGACGACTGGGACAGAGGGAATATAAATGACGACCGGGACACTCAAAGAGAAATTACAGACTGGGATACCGGGACACAAATGACGACCGGGACACAGGGAATATAAATGACGACCAGGACACAGGGACACAATTACAACGGGGACACCGGGGGCACAGGGGGATATATAAATGACGACGGGGATGATGTTCGATTAGCAATCACCATCAACAAGGCTCAATGGCAATCGCTAGAAAAATGCGGTATAGATCTGAATGTTTTCCCATGGACAATTATTATCTTGCATGTTCAAGAGTTGGTAAACTAGACAATCTATTCATATGGACAGACAATGGGACAGCAAAGAATGTTGTATATTCGCAAGTTTTACATAGTTAAATATATATATATATATATATATATATATATATATATATATATATATATATATATATATATATATATATATATATATCTTTCTATATTCACAGGTGGGACACAGGGACACAACTACAATGGCGCGTAAAGACTTACGTGCGCGGGGGGCTTGGGGGCGCGAAGCACCCCAACAGCTATTAGGGAATATAAATGACGACCGGGACACTCAAAGAGAAAGCGACCAGGACACAAGGTATGTTCGATTAGCAATCACCATCAACAAAGCACCGGGACACAAATGATGACCAGGACACAGGGAATATAAATGACCGGGACACCGGAACACAAATGACGACCGGGACAAAAATGACGACCGGGACACAGGGAATATAAATGACGACCGCGACACTCAAAGAGAAATTACAGACTGGGACACCGGGACACAAATGACGACCGAGACAAAGGGAAACAACAACAACGAGGACGCCGGTGGGCACAGGGGGACATATAAATGACGACGGGGACACAGGGAATGTTCGATCAGCAAACACCATCGACAAAGCTCAAGGGCAATCATTAGAACAATGAGGTATAGATCTGAATACAGATTGTGTTTCCCATGGACAATTATATGTTGCATGTTCAAGAGTCGGTAAACCTGACAATCTATTTATATGCACAGACAATGGGACAGCCAAGAATGTTGTATATTCGCAAGTTTTACGTAGTTAAAAATACATATATATCTATCTATATTCACAGGTGGGACACAGGGACACAACTACAATGGCGCGTAACTAATATGGCGCGTAACGACTTACGAGCGCGGGGGGGGGGCTTAATTTTATTAGTTCTTTATGTGGCTGTTCAAGGCATATATTATTTTTACTCCCCCTTCAAAAACACTCTTTCGCGCATTTAGTTTCAAAAAATACCTAGGGAGATGAAATCTAAGGTGATGATCAAACCGATTAAAGGAATTATAAAAATGATTTTACGTGAATTTTGGTATAGTCCTGACAGCAAGATAAAAGATTTTTTTATTTTGTTCATTATAAAAACTGTTTGTTTTGTCAAAAGAATGTTATCACGAAGTATAGGAGCTATTACTTCTTACCTCGTTTTGAATGAAAGTTTCTTAGCTCCTATTTCACTGAATCCTGCTTCATCAGTATGAAATACATATTGAGACGGTTCTGAAATCTTGCTGGCTCTAAGTCCGTTCTTTAGAAAATCTGGGAAAAATTTTTTCAAACTGGAACTCACTTGTATGGAAAGTCCCTGAAATAGCAGTTCTAAAAATAAGAGTGTAAGTGGGAATTAAGGCTCGAGGCAAAGTCCTGTCTAAGCCATAGGCTACCTAACATCTTAGGCTTGTATGCAAAGCAGAGGCGTAATTAAATACTGGGGGTTGAGCAAGTTGAAGCCAATTTTTACAATTCAAGAGTAAATGACTAAGTGAAAACTAAAAAATATAATCCATATACAACCGTAGAAGCAAACATATACTGACGAAAATTTATCTATTTCTCCGTATGCTTGAATTATGTAGAATTTCAACTAGGGGGAGGGGGTAGACCCCAGGAGGGAATCGGCCCCCTTACTCCATGTAAAAATACACCAGTGGCGTATTTAAGGGGAGGGTAAGGGGGAAGTTGCCTCTCCAATAAATTTGGAAAAAATAATTTAATTAATAGCTTCAAAACTGTTTCTCGTTTTAAGCGTCAAATTTGCTCTTTACTTTGAGCAGATAATTTTTTTAATTAACCCAAGCTCGTTTTTAACATAAGGAGAGAGAGAAAAATAGCGATTCATTACACTTCATTATATGTTTCAAATTAATATATTCCAAATATACTTCCTTTGAAAATTCATAATCGAGTAAAAATGTGAGCCTAGTTAATGGCAAAATTGAAAAATGTTCTATGCTTCCTGTTTTGCCATATTTACTCAAGTCAATTTTTTTCCTGATATTTTAAGGTGCTTTTACTTCCTGAAATCTAGCAGTTCGAGAATGGATTCTATTGTTTTAAGACTTTAAAAAGTGGAAATGAATACACCCTCTTCATCTGCAAATAAGACAGGAAGGGTATCACTGAAGAATAAGAAAGTAAAATATAGTTTCCTGAACGAAACAAAAATCACTGAAAAAATAAGACTTACTACTAGGACCGCAGCTAGAAATATTAGTGAAAAAGCTTCATGTTTAATAGAAAAGAGAAAGGACTTCTGCAAGAACTATCTGAGTGATAGTTCATGTGAAAATAAAACGAATGTAGAGACAGTTGAGAAAACATCAAAATATGAAACAAGGAGGTGTGAAGTGGAGGCCATGGATAAATCTACCGAGGATCCTGAAGATGCAGCTTGACAGCATAATAGTAACACAGATGCCTGGCATGTTAATACATTGAGAGAGAGTAGCCTGTCCGGACTTGTTTCAGTTAAAGGTAGGAACAGGGCCACAATTAGTGACAAGGAAAGAGTTAAAGAGAGATAGGCAGAACCTTTTGAGAATGTGCTAAACCGGTATACAGTTGCAGGAAAAGATATAGATGAATATAGCAATGCACCAAGATATAGCAATGCACCAAGTATCCCTTCATACTGGAGGTCCCAGGGACTTCTTGCTGTCAGGCTCTAACCTGGCTTAAGCGCTTCGGTTTAGACTTGAGAAGATGTGTAGGTCCCCATCCTGCATTGAAAACCAGGAGCAATGCTTTTCCTGAGGCCAAAATAATTTCAATGACTTAAAGAACATGAAAACGAATCGAGACTATTCAAACTGAACTCATCAGGATTTTCAACTCATTTCCCATGGATAGGAAGCATGACATTAGGTTATATAGAATTTGATTTGAATTGGAATGATATTGGGAAAACAATTTGTGAAGTTGCTTTTGGTGTCTTAGGGAAGAAAGCTAGGACTGTAGAAAGTTAGGTTTTATGTTTAGTAGTGAGAAAGGGCTTGTACAAGAACTATCTGGGTGATAGATCACATGAAAACAAAAGGAATGTAAAGAAAGTGGAGAAAGTATTAAAATATGAGCGAAGGAGGTGTGAAATGAAAGTCATGGATAAAATTGTTGAACATCTGGAAGATGCGATTAAGAGAGAACAGTCAAGCTGACCTGTCGCAGTTAAAGACGAGGATGGGTCCACAATTAGTGATAAGGGAAGAGTTAAAGAGAGATGGGCAGAACATTTTGAGAATGTGCTAAACCGAGATAGAGTTGCAGGAAAAGATATAGAAGAGAATAAAAAAGCTTGTGATGCCTTGGATGTGAAGGAACATTTTTTTTGCGAAGGCAATTGGCGACAGTACTAAAAAGATGAAAAAATAATATGTCTCAAGATGCTGATACTGTAGTAAATGAGTTTCTTAAATATGGTGCATCTGAAGTTAGAAATAAGGTTCTGAAAATTATGAATATGATTTTAAAAAAGGGAAGTACCTGGCGATTTTAGGAAAACCTTAATTAAACCACCGTATAAGAAAGGTGATAAGAGTGAGTGTCGTAACTATTAAGGCATTAGTGTGTTCTCTGTAGGTAGCAAATTACTTAGTTATATGACACTTTCTAGACCGAGAGATGGTGTAGAAATTTTTAAGAGAAGAACAGTGCGGGTCTAGTAAGGCTAGAGGATATGTCCACCAAATTTTACTCTTAGGTTAATAATTGAGAAGTGCCTGATTTATCAAACACATTTCGCCCACAGTCTTATAGATTGTGAGCAAGGGTTTAATTCTGTTGATAGAAGAGGCTTAGCAAAGGTTTTATCCTTGTATTGTATACCAGACAAATGCATCAAAGTGATTTGTGCTGTATATGAGAATAACACTGTAGCAGTTAAGGTAGGAAATGAGGTTGGCAGCTGGTTTCCTCTTAAATCAGGAGTTAAGCTTGGTTGAGTGGTATCCCCCTTTAAATGGATTATTTTGATCGATTTTGTCTTAAGGAGCACAGGAAAGGCAACGGAAGATCACGGAATCAAATGGAGAAGAAACACTCTTTTGGACTTAGATAATGCTTATGATTTAAGTGTCCTAGATAAAAGCTTGAGCAAATTGAATGAACTTTAGAGGTTTTGCGAACTCAGAGCACACTTCTTAACAAAATTATGTTAAGAAGAATAAATCACTAATAAGAGACGACGAAAAAGTAACGTTGGATAACGAAAAGATTGACTAGATGAACAGCTCCACGCACCTTGGTAGTATTATTAGTAAAGACATTGGGAGCAGTGAGGATGTTAAAAGAAGAATAGCTAAGGCTCAGGGTGTTTTTCCTCAGTAAAAAAGTATGGCAGAATAGGAGATAATTCTGCCAACCAAGATTAGAATATTAGAAGCTACAATGATGACAGTGGTCAAATATGGCACTGAAGTCTGGGCACTCCGAAAACCGGATGGAGATTTGCTGCATACTTTCCAGAGAAAATGCCTACGAATTATTCTTGGTATCAGGCTGAATGACAATAATTCAAACTGTAGGCTGTACGAAAAGTATGTTTTAATCCCGCTTACTATGGCTACAGTGACAGAAAGGTTGAGATGGCTATGACTTGTTTTGTGAATGAAGGATGACAGATTGCCAAAGATTGTCCTTTTTGACCAACCGTCTAGGGATAAACTGAAAACAGGTTATCCGCGGCCAGAGTGGGAGGATGTCATAAAGAGAGATTTAAATAAAATGGGAACTTCCTTGGAGGGTGTAGATAGGGAGGTTTTGAATAGATTGGGATGGAGGAGGAGCGTGAGTAGCTGTGTTGGCCTCAGATGGCTTGGTGCTGCGATGAGTTGTTAGTAGTAGTAGCAGTAGTTTCCCTTTTTTATTTGAAAATTGTTATGGGCACTGTTTTTTAATTGCGGTATTTATGTCACCAGAGACCTAGCCTCTCAAAATAATTGTGTAAAACTGTCAATGATAGTCGTTTTGGAATGCGTAATTGAGATACCTATTCACCAGAAACTATAACCATTTCATAATTTAATCTTGGTCATCAGGCCAGGTTTATACCAAGCAACATTTGAATGTTTTCAAATATTATATAACGTCAAATTTATGTCATATCTCCGAGCCAAAGTTCAACCCCCTCCTCATGTTTAGCCACAATTAACTTGTTTTTTTACTTATCAATGTGCAGAGAACTCACACCAAAGTTCTTGATTTTAACAACTTGATTATTGTTTTAGCTTCATCAAAGCACTGAGATCTGTTTGGCAAACAGAACATCAAAGAAAGAACTTCGATGGCAGATAGATTTTTACAAAAGAAGAAAACCTAAGAAGTAAGAAAAGGGTCCTAAAATTGTCTTTAAAATTGTTTTCTGTTAAAAATGTAATATCTTAGTGCATAGATTTGCTAAGAACAGTACTACTATAGTCTAAAATTATAAAAAAGGTCTGGAACCAATTAAAAATAGTACTAGAATGGAGGTCAGCTTGTACCGGCACATTAGAATTGGAATACTGTTTCCGTAAGGGTAGGGGGTTCAAACCCTGATTTGACTTATTATTTGGTTTGGAACAGGGGTCAGTGGCGTGACTCAGCAATTTCAGCTAGACGATCCAGCTCTAAATAGGTACCTCGAGAAATCTGGGGGAAAAACACGAGAAGAAGAGGATGATTTGCCCTCAACTACCCATTGCACTCCTGACCAGAGGGTGAACATTAGGAGATCAGCACTTCCGCTAGCAAAACATTGGTCAGCATGCAAAAAAATTAAGTTTTATGCAACAAGCTACAAAATTACCGTGTAATTACCAGGGTAAGTCTGAGATGCTTACCTCTAATGTTAATATCTGCGCAAGTATTTTGGTACCCTTGTCCACAGAATGAGTCTTTGTATTTTATTGAAATAGCTTCAAACCCGTTTGGCCAAAACAGCAATGCCATACAAGATTTGTAGTTTACTGTAGATTTCTTTTTTGATACAGCATAATATTTCAAAATTTTAGAAGAGCAAGCAATCTAATCACTAACACTATAGAATATCAGTTCCTTGCATATATACCAGCCTACCTAGAACAATTTTGACCTCTCCAAAAACAACATTGTTGCCATGCTCCTGATTATTTCTTATTATAAAGAAACTCATATGTATTCTCAACGTTGAAGATTTCATTTTCTGAAATTGGTTTTCTGGTAAAGTTAACAACCAGAGTGAAAAAGTCAGGCTGTCTTCAGACCTGGAAAGTCAATTGACAGGTTGGTCATGGTAGGAGGTATATTTTCCCCCCACCCTCTGTATTTTCCCCGCTTAAAAAAAAGACTTTTTGGTACTTTTATAAAAAAAATACCTTTTTATGCCATTTTTAATAAGAAACTGAAACAAACAGCAAAATAGTGTCCACTAAGCTTTGAGTGGCCCCCCCCTATATCTTCGTCAACTGATACCACTGCTCCAGAATCATATTTTATAGTTGCTACATTGTATAGTTGCTTTTTAAAAGCGTTTGATATTTTCATAATTTCACCTTCAGTTATTTTTCTCACGTTATCCTAATGGGTTAAGTAGATACTTATTCAATCATAATTATCGTAAATAATTATTAAAACCGAAAATTCAGTTTTTAATGAAAAAGACCTCCATAAGCAACAAATAAGATAACAAAATATGACATTAAACAGTTTAAAAAGGTGTGTTTGTCTTTGTGAGCAAGGAGATTGTTATAGTTTGATTTTTGAAGACAGACAGCGTTATCAAACTTAACTAATTAGTTTTGCTTAATTATTTTATCTGTTCAAAGTGGCAACACTGTGAACAAGGAAAACAAGATTTTTATACAACCAAAACAAAATTCTAGAAAGTAATGATTTCCTCGTATTGATTAAACTAAAACGGGTCCAAGGGGTATTTATTTTTTACATCTTTGTTATTTTAAGTGATGAGTCGAAGACGTAATATAATAAAAACTAAAAATTAATGCTTTAGTATAAAAAGATAATTAGTGTTACCTCTATGCAATTATATTTATTTTGCATAAAAAGAAGGGAGTATTATTTCATGAGATAGCACCTTTTCTGTTTTACTTTTCTTTTGTCAGTCCTGCTTTCTGTACGGATAGGACACTATTCGAGGGCGATGGATTACAGATTGCCGAAGATTTTCTTTGTCGGCCAGCCGTCTAGGGCCAACCTAAAAGCAGCCCGTCCCTGAAAGAAGAGGAGGATGTCATAAAGAAAGATTGAAGGGCAGCAGAAACTTTTTGGGAAGATGTAAAGAGGCTTTGAATAGATTGGGAGGAGGAGCAGCGTGCGTAGCTGTGTTGGCCTCAGGTGATTTGGTGCTGCAGCGAGTTGCTAGTAGTAGTAATATTTTTTTTCTAAAATTTATTAAGCGCCAGAGATAAGCACGTCACATTTGTAAAGCTTACTTTAAGTCTCTCATGCTGCACCAGTAACCTTTTTTATCAAATAAACTCTTACCTGTTATCACCAAGGGAAAAAATAGAAAAAGAAAAGTCTTCATGATTGAAAATCAGTTTTTTTACTAAATTATTTACTTCGTCTTTTCATAAACAAGCAAATGTCAGGATTTGATTTATATCTTATCTCATAAGGACTCAAACAATTAATGGTGAGTAAATTAGATTTGTCTTATTGTTTTTTAAGGAAATTGACAGTGAATGACAGCTTTTTATTTGTTTTCGATTAGAATTTTTTTACTTTTGTTTGAATTAATCTGTTAAGTTTTTAAATATTTTTAACAAAATAAGTAAAACAGCTGAGGTAAATGACAAAGGAAAAATCACAGCAATGACTTTAACGCTGAAGTAAATTAAATTAGTCGGAGGCCGATTATAGAAAAAAAATATTTCATTGTCTTGTTTCTGTTATTTAGTGCACTGAGCCAAAACGTTAATAAAACTTTAATCCTATCAGCTAGAGGAAGAGGTGCCGTGAAAAGAAGAAAAACTTTGCTTAACCGAAACATGAAATATCTAAATCAGAAAGGAGAAAGCAAAACTAAAATGCACCGTAAAAAGTGTATTGAACCAAAAAAAAAATATTCAAATGTATCGAACCTCTAATTTGTACCAAAATTGAACGATGTTGGCAACGTTGGTCTTCACTATACTTTTCCGTTCTCTATCTTAACTGCTGCTGAAAAAACCTTACCAAGCAATTAAATAATAAAAAGACCACACTGCCTTACGATCAGACAAAACAAAAGCAAATTTCGATGAATTTTGTGAAGACAATGAACAACATAGTAAACAAAACCTAAGTGACTGACTCTTTTCTTAAAATTGAAAATATTCAAGAAGCATAAAACATTAAATGTTAGTGGATAGTTTTTCTTATTTCTTTTTTTCTTATTTCTTATTTTCTTATTTTCTTTTTTAGTTTTTGTTATTTCTTCGAATTATTTTTTTTTCAATGTTACACTGTAGCCTAACGAGGAAGGGCCCATAAGTTATATTTTCCCCGTTCTTGCCATGATTCTCAGTTGTGTACGCATCTTTCTAACATTGTTATACAACTCCTTATTACAAGCCAATGTACTAATTTCTTGTGTTTGATAAAGTTGACTCAAAACGCAAACAGGATACAACCCTAATTTGAGCGCTATGGCACAGGAACACTTCAATGGGAAAATAAGAAAGTCTCAAATGCATAACGATCATCCAAAGTGTAACTTGGCCTAATGTTTTTGTGGTAAAAAATTGATGAAAAGCTTAAAAAAATTACAATAATACTTTAGTCCGTATACTCCACGGAATAATACTATAATAATAATAAGGATATATTATTATTACTATAATTTACTATACCATAATAATTTATAATAAATTATTTATTATTAAAATAATTTATTTATTAATTTATTATTAATTATTAATAAAACAATAAGTATATTTTATTATTTATTATTAACTTTATAATTTTATTTTTAATAAAATATTTAATATAATTTACAATAATAGTTTATAATTAATACTATAATAATTATATAATAATACACTATGGAAAACGAAAATCTCAATAGAGGAGCCTTAAGACATTTTCGCTAAAAGTTTATGATGATCCGTAGAATTTGCAATTTGGTTCATTAAAATGGTATTCAGACACTAAACTCAGTCTAGTGCAGTGGTTCTCAACCTGTTTTTCCCCATGGACCCCTTTTCTCTTCTTTTTATCTTGGTGGACCCCGTCATAGCTATTGGACATAAGAATAATTTTCTATTCTTCACTAATATAAATTTTAAGGTTTTAATTATCAAAGAAAGAGTATACGATTAAGCTTTATTTTTAAATGAAAACTAATTTAATACAACTAAATAATCTACTATAATAATAATTATTATTATTAGTATTAATATTATTATTATTATTATTACTATTATTGTGACAATAACTACAATATTACAATGTTTCTTCCATGGGCAAGCAACACAAGCTCACGGAGAGTAGAGCTTCTCAGGCAGTTTAATTCACTCCGACATTATGTAAACTGGATAAAAAAGGAGTTGAAATTAAGTGTGTGATTAAAAAAAAAGGAAAAGGCATGTTTATTCAATGAGATCCCTGTGGTTGATTCTTGTCGGTGAGTTTATTTATATTTGGTTCTATTGATGTTAATGATAGTCGAAGATCACCCCTTTTCATAATGTCAAGTCTATTGCGATCTTTGATAACATTTAAGAAAGACGACTAAATCCCCCTTCAACAAGATAAGATGTAGGAAAAGCAATAACGTAGTTTATGCCAGAGCAAAGGGTACTTTGTAGCAACATCATTTGTTTTCTATATATTGTGCTTGGAGATCTTTGAATTTTGCATGCATTATTTCATCACTTTGTATTTCGTTAAGGGGCTCTTGCAAAGATATGTCTATTTCGGCAACATTAACTTCAAAAGGAATTGAAACCCAAATCAGTATATCCATCCCGAGTAGGTCGCCAACGCGAGTTTGCATATCTTCATGTATATTTTCCAAATATTCACCATATAATGCAAGGTCTTCATCTTGCAAATCACTGTAATACAGGCAAAACAAGGAAACTGTGCAAATGCGTGACGCCTAATATTATTCTTATACAGCTGTAGTTTCCTTAGAAAAGCAGCAATAGCACTTTTACTAGATATCAGATCAGAATTGTTTTCTTGGAGCTGTTTATTAAATGAATTAAATTTTTCAAATATATCTGGTAAGTAAAACACATCACATTTATTTGAAAGCAGTTTTGCTCCAAGTTGTGTGTCAGCAAAAAAGGAAACAATAGAATCCCAAAGTGCAATGAAACGCTTAAGACAATTCCCCTTTGATAGCAATCTCACCTCTGTATGCAATTTAATAATCAACTGCTTCCTCATCAACGCCCCGCTCGTTACGCTAAAGTCTGACTCTTTCTCTCAACTCTTCTTTTTAAAACAGTAAAAAACTTTGACTCTTTCTCTCAACTCTTCTTTAAAAAAACAAAAAAACTTTAGCGTAAAGAGCGGGGCGTGATGAGGAAGAGGCCCCTTTCATATACGAAGTAATTTCTGTTCGTTTTAAGTTTTAATGTCGCTCCTTACTTTGAGTTAAAATATATATTTTTTTTTTATTTAATTTCTGAACGTTTTTTAATCAATGTATATTTTGATTTTGGCTCTTCGCAGAGGAAAAATTAAAACGAAATTTGCATATATTTTTTTTTGGCTAAATGGCTTTCTCATAATTTTGATCAAATGATTTTGAGAAAAAAAGAACAGGGGAGGAAGCCTAGTTGCCTTCCGATTTTTTGGTTAATTAAAAAGGCAACTAGAACTTTTACATTTTTTACGAATCTTTTTATTTGTAAAAGTTATACGTAACTTATAAATTAGCTTACATAAAGAACTTTTGTATTCTCATGTCTTCATTAAATATTATGAGGGGGTTTGCCCCCTCGTCAGTACCTCGCTCTTTACACAAAAGCTTAAATTTTGTCCCAATTCATTAAGAATGACCCCTGAATCACAAAAGCTGTAGAATAAATAGTTGAAATTACAAAAAAAATTTAGTGTAAAGAGCAAGGTATTAGGAGGAGGTGAGCCCCTCATATGGGTAATAATTTCTGTTCATTTTAAGTTTTAATGCTGCTCCTTACTTCCAGCTGAAACAAAACTTTTTCATATTTATTCTTTCATTGTTTTTTTTTTTAAATAATGCTAGTAAATCCTGAGCTCCCTTCATGGAAATTTTCTTCCCCCATGAGAAATTCCTCGATGGAAAATTTCCCTCTTCTCAACCCCTCCCCCAACCAAAAAATCCTCCTGTAATAACCATTACTATATGTAAGCCCTGGTCAAATCAGAAAGAAAACAAACCTGGCTATCTCAGAATTTTGATCCGTAGATTTTGGGAAAACAATCAGCATGGGAGGGGGCCTAGGTGCCCTCCAATTTTTTTGGTCACTTAAAAGGGCACTAGAAGTTTTCATTTCCGTTAGAATGAGCCGTCACGCAACATTCTAAGACAACTGGGTCGATACGATTACCCCTGGGGAAAAAAACAAACAAAAAAACAAACAAACCAATAAACACGCATGCGTGATCTGCCTTCTGGCAAAAATTACAAAATTCCATATTTTTGTAGATAGGAACTTGAAACTTCTACAGTAGGGTTCTCTGATGCGCTGAATCTGATGCAGTGATTTTTGTGAAGATTCCGTGACTTTTAGGGGGTGTTTCCCCCTGTTTTTCAAAATAACGCAAATTTTCTCAGGCTCGTAACTTTTGATGGGTAGGACTAAATTTGATGAAACTTATATATATAAAATCAGCATTAAAATGCAATTCTTTTGATGTAGCTATTTGTATCAAAATTCCATTTTTTAGAGTTTTGGTTACTATTGAGCCGGGTCGCTCCTTACTACAGTTCGTTATCACAAACTGTTTGATACAAGCCACCCAAACGTCTCTCAACTTTGCCTACAGAATTCACGAAAAAGGTGGTCTCGGAGAGAATTTGATTTAATATGGCTAACTACTTTTATTACAACAGTAAGGGCATCTTATTTTCTTTGCAACTAAGTGTTGACAGTGTATCAGGCAGTGAACACAATATAAAGTGAACAGTAAATTACAGTAGAAATTAAATTTTCAAAATTAATGAGTGTTCTGTGTTGGTTTTCTTCATGGACCCCAAAAATATCATTGTGGACCCCCAATTTGTTGTGTTTTGCCTGTGGACCCCCTGAAATGTTACATGGACCCCTTGGGGTCCATGTGGACCCCGGTTGAGAACCACTGGTCTAGTGTTAAGTGTCAACCCTTTAAAATTGAATCTGATTGGTTAGCATTATATTTGATCAGGTTAGGTGTGAAATACGCTATGTTGAACTTTCGTATATGAGATTTGACTGAGTCCTGTGTCTGAACTCCACTTAAGCTTGAGTGTTGGACAGATTTAGCCCCTAAGGTTAAAAACGGCCGTATTTTTTCAATATCAGCATATTTTACGCCAGATTTCACTCTAGAATCTCTATTTTTAGGTTAAAGTTTAATTTTAAGGCTGACTTTTAAGATGAAGTGATTTTTTCGCTATATTGGAATAACAATATGATTATTTATTTTTACCCTCTTTCTCTACATTACAAAAATTCACTAGGGGAGTATAAAAAGAACAAAAAAAGAAAAAAAAACGAAAAATAAATCGTCAACTATGGGACACAGTAATAAACACAACTGACGAAAAAAGAAAACAACTAGGAACCTTAATCGTTGTTCAGACATTGAATCTGTCAGTGGGGAATATAAAAGTAAAAGACATAAATGACAAAAAAAGAAAGCAGCTAGAAACATAAATTGTTATTCGGACGTTGAATCTAATTGAAAACAAATTTAATTTAAATCGGACATTGAAAATTCTTGAGCATAAAAAGAAAAAAAAATGAAAAATGAACACAAATAATCGTCAACTAAACGACCATGTAATAGATACGAAAGAGGAAAAAAGAAAACAACTTAAAACTTAAATCTTTTTTCGGATATTGAATCTGTTAGTGGGGAGTATGAAAAGAATAAAAGAAAAAAGAAAAGGAAAATAAAAAATTATCAATTATACGACAAAGTAATAGAACAAACAAACGAATAAAGAAAACAACAAAAAACTTAAATTGTTATTTGTACATTGAATCTATGAGTGGGGAGTACAAAAAGGTAAAAAAGAAAAAAATAACACAAATAATCGTCGACTATGCGAATAAATAATAAACATAAGTGATGAAAAAAGAAAACAACTAGAAATTTGTATCGTTATTCAGATTTTGAATCTATCAATGAGAAGTGCAAAAAGAAAAAAGAGAAAAGAACACAAATGATCGTCAACTATACGACAAAGTAAAAGACACAATTAACCTAAATAGAAAGCAACTAGAAAGATAACTTACTATTTGGATATTGAAACGGTCTGTGAGGAGTATGGAGAGAAAAAAGAGAAAAAAGCGAAAAGGGAGCACATATAATCATCAACTATACGACAAAGTAATAGACACATGAGACGAAAAAAGAAAAAAAATTTTTAATTCGGACGCTGGAGCTGTCATTTTCGTCAAAAGCAGATAAGACTCTATTATAGACTATGAAAAATGTTATGTATTTTTACCTTCTATCGTTGCATTGTAAAAATACACTAGAAGAGCAGAAAAGGAAAATTAGGGCATAAAACACAAATAATCAACAACCAAAGTAAAAACACAACTTACGGAAAAATAAAAAGAACTAGAAGTCCAAATTCAGACTCTTACCCTACCTGTCTTTATTTTCTTTAAAGACAGATAAATTCTTTATTA
Organism: Artemia franciscana; assembly: GCF_032884065.1. Taxonomy (NCBI): domain Eukaryota; kingdom Metazoa; phylum Arthropoda; class Branchiopoda; order Anostraca; family Artemiidae; genus Artemia; species Artemia franciscana. The sequence goes on from NW_027062671.1 coordinate 14,886, forward strand.
TAGAATCAAAAGAAATTCTCTGATCCTGAGAAAAGAGGAGTTTGTTTGATAAACGAAATGATCCATGCTGCGAATTTTGCAAACTATTCTAAAATCTTTTAACTGTTTAAGTTTTGGATTTCAATTCATCTAGTAGAAAAAGTAAATATGTTAGAAAGATATCAGAAGCATTATTAGGAAGATACTAGGAAATATTAAAAGGAACTTTAACAATGCAAAACTCCAGCCTGACATCCACGTTTTGCTGCTCTCAAGTCTATCAGCTAACTCTGAAAAACTGCTGCAAATAAGTATCTTTAATTTCTTGGGGTGTAATAACATAGGTGAATAGATTGGACAGAAGCCTTGAGGCCAGAAAGACACCAAAGTTAAATTCACAAGGCTTGGATGCCTAAGAAGAAGAACTATCAGTTTACCCCACTGTATACAGTAGATAGTTTAGGGGAAAATTTGATGTTTCCATACACCAATTTTCAAATAGAACTAAAAATCCCTCAATCTTTTCACATATAGCAAAAACATGGTATTTTTTCTAATATTTGAGTCCTGAAACCACGGAGGGATGCCAATAAAATATTTTTATACCAATAAAAATGGACCCTAATTCGTTTCCTTTCAGTTAAAGGAAAGAGATTCCAAAATTTAATTATAAAAAAATCAAATGATGTGGAAAAAAGAAGTTATAAAGCTTTCCAAACGTATATTTATCAAACTGTCCATACTTTTTGCCAGCAGACCACAGTTATTTTTCAAATCGTTAATAACTAGATTCCATGTCACTCTTATCGAATAATCGAAATGAACACCTAAATAATTCAGTGAATCGTACCTAAGAAAGTGATCTAGACTACTTTAAGGAACTCTGATTGCGCCTTTTCATTCCGGTTTACTACCATAAACTTAGTTCTCGATGGTCCAGTAGCAAGGCAAATCTCAGACAGATTAGCCAGAAGAGTCACAAGAGCTCTTTCCATCAATGGTACATTTTCAGCAAGAAGAAGTATGTCACCCGCATACGACAGGTGACTAGTATCAATATATCTATCAGTAGGATAGGGTAGGATTTAGTCAATATACCACTAATACTGGTAGTACCACTATAAACTCAATGAATCACTAAGCTACCAAAGGCCACAACAGCTGCACCCACTGCAGCACCCTACAGTACAACCCTTCATCCCAATCCATCCAAAGCTTCCTAATTTAAATCTTCTTCAGTTCAGTTCAGTTTTTTAATATAATACGCATAACAAATAAAATACACTTTAATAAATTTTATTTATATTTAATAAGTTTTTTAATAAATACACTGGGTCACCAGTGATTGTGGTGACCCCATCAATATTTATAACATAAACAATATTAGTTGAAGATCCAATACCCAAGTCTAGTGCCCACCACACAAAGCAGAAAGACAAAATAAAACACAATACCAAAACAATCAAACAAACGCGCACAGAGAATGATATCATGAGTAATCAGACACGATGAATAGAAAAAATAATAAAATAAAAAAAAATCCATAGAGAAAAAAAAAGATTAGAAAAGTTTAATGGTGAAAAGTTTCTAGGAAAAAATTTAAAAGTTCATGTCTTATCATATTAAATGATTAAGTATCATCATCAACAGTATAAAATTTTCTCCATGCGCTTGTTACCTTGTTCCTTGGTGAAAATCTCGATCGCTCCGTTATGAATCGACAAGAAATACGCTGGTCTTTATGCCGAGTCTCATAATGATGAAGTTCGGCCTTTCTCCCAAGCATATCAGTGTACTGGAAATAAACTGGGAGCATTTGACTGTCATACTTAATTTTAACACGGTCATTCTTAAGAAGTTCTAACGTGCTTTATTTAAATTTGTTCTTGAAACCCTTCCATCCCCTTTGAAGTACGACCAGTTTTCCATCTGGTCATAGATGGATGACTGACAAGAATAATCCCTGACAATCTATTATGTTTCATCTGCAAAACGTTTCTCCACCTTTTTTTATTATAACCCCTGAAAAGAAGGACAGAACCACATTTTTATTACAGCTTACTGTTTTAACTTTGGTCAGTCTAATGGGTACCCAAAATAAGACAATTGCTTTGAAAAATATTTAACAAATCTTCTTACATCACCCGTGCTTCAGACTCATACCTGAGCCCCTTTATTACTGTAGCTTTCATAATCTAATCTTTGCTCGCAGACTTATCTTCTTTTGCTTTCTAAATTCTTTCAAACTGTGAAAAAACTCCCTGGTCTTCACTATCCTGCTGAGACATCTTCATTGAATGTGCCATCTTTACTTATAATGCTACCCAGGTGAGTGAAGCTAACCAATTGTCGATCTTCTCATTACCCAATATCCGCTCTTCAGCTTTACTTAGTCCGAGTCTCAGCGACTTAGTCTTTTTTAACATTGATTTTCAAATCTATTCCTCTATTCTGAACTCACAAAAGCTTTAGAAACTCATTTATTTTGCTGGTATTTTCATCTATGACACCCACGTTATGTGTGTAATCTAAGTGTAGAAGCGTTTTATCTTCCCATTTGATTCTGTCCTTTCCAATAGCCTTTGCTGTGTAATTTATAACATACTCAATAAGAATGATACATATTAATGAGGATAGAACATAAGCCTGTTACACCTCAGATTCAACACGAAACCTGACACTAACCTCATTTCCTACCCTATCCAAAACAAGGTTGTTTTCGCAAATAGCACTAATAACTTTAATTAATTGAATTAACTAACTAATTTAAGTTTAATTTGTCTTTTATATCATAAAAGGATACGATCTTCACCGAAGCTCTTCTATTGACTAAGTCTAAAGATAGCTCATAGTCTATGAAGCTAAGGACTAAAGGGGTCTGATAACTCAGGCACTTTTCCAGCATTAATCTTAGATTGAAAAATTGGTCAATGCATCCTCTCCCAGCTCTTAGTATCAGATCGTTCTGCTCTTAAACTTTTTCTGCATCATTTCAAAGTTTTAAAAGTATTATCATAGTAGATAATTGGCTTCCTTTGGAAGCCAAGCTAATACCTCTATAGTTATTTCATTCCATCTTACTACCTTTCTTAGAAAGGGATTTAACTACAGTTTTCTAAAATCTAATTGCTCTTACCTGCTATGCACCGACAAACAAGGCCAAACATGAAGATAAGGACGACTTTTATGCGTTGCTGTCCTTCGATCTCTCCTCTGTGCCACCACACGACTACCTCATAGTCCTAGGAGATTTTGACGCTGATGTCGCTAACAGCTCTATCCTGTGTGATGTGGCTGTTGGAATTCTAACGGTTGACACTCTGATTGATAATGGTGAGTGGCTGCCCAATGGCTGCATCACTCATGCCCTATCAGTCACAAATACTTGGTTCGTGAGAAGAGACAATGCGATGCACAGATGGTACAGCAATAACCGCAAGACAAAAAAATAGGCTTGATTACGTCATTGTGCGACGACACTGGCATTCGTCTGTCCAGATCTCTTGCTCATAAAAAGGTGCCGAGCTCGGCAATACTGACCATCGTCTTGTTTCTGCAAGGATCAAACTCCGACTGAAGGTCAACAAGAGTAACTCCTCTTCCTCCAAAAAGATACACATCTCTCGACTGAAGCAAGATCCCTAAGTTCGTGAGCAGTGTATGGTTGAGGTCTCTAGCCGCTTTTAGGCCCTCTTGCAGTATTCAGAAAGTGGGACAGCGTGGAACACTTTTAAGGTAAATGTTCTCACTACAGCTACAGAAGTTGTTGGCTTGAAGCAGCAAAAAAAGAAAGAGTGGATTAGCAGCCAGACGTTCGAAGTTATCGATCACAGACGGCAAGCGATACTACGAGGGGATGTGACACTCCATAGAGCGCTCAACAAACAGCGTAACTCTATGCTTCAAAAGGACAGGAATGACTTCATTGACGGTGAAGCCGCTGAGCTCGAACAAGCTGCCTAAAAGAAAGACATAGGCGCAACATTTAAGATCTTACGTGAGCTGACTGGCCGACACAAGCCTAAAAGCAGCGAATATAAAACCATGTATGATCAGTCCAATGTCTTGTTCTACGAAACAAACACTTCGACATACTACTCAACTCAGATCCACCCGATTCCATTGACCCAGGGCTTGTTAATGCTGCCGCAGAAGCTACCACTGCCCCCAACAGTAATGAATTTTCTTCTGAGGAGATCAGATCGGCCGTAAACAAACTTAAGAACAATAAAGCAGCCGGCACTTGTGGCATCGCTTCTGAGCTATTCACAACAGGTGGCCCTGCATTGATACTCTGGCTGAAGATAGGGTTCAGCATAATCTGGCTCACTGAAGTTATACCATCAGACTGGAAGAAATGAATCCTTGTGCTAGGGTTTAAGTGCAAGGGCAGCGAGACTGACTGCAGCAACTACTGCGGTATCACCCTACTGTTTGTTCCTGGAAAGCTGTTTGCAATGCTGCTGCTGAAACGTGCAACGAAATTCTATGCGTGCTTTGCAACGCCCCTAACAAGTCGGATTCATGTCAGGAAGATCAACAACTGAGCAGATTCACACGGCTAGACAGATCGTTGAGAAGACAGTGAAATTCAACAAAAAGCTTACATAGCTTCCATTGACTTTCGTTCTGCCTTTGACTCTGTTGACAGACCGTCCCTTTGGCTAATCTTTAAAGCTGCGGGCATACCGAAAAAGATAGTCAGCCTATTCAAAGAACTTTACAATAAAACAGAAAGTATCGTCATGGTTAACGGGAACCTTTATTCTTCCTTCTCACAAAATGGCAAGGATGCGCTGCTGCACCTGAGCTGTTTAACTGCGTCATTGACCACATTCTGAAAGAGACGCTCCATGCCCACCCTTTTGGCATCAGTTATGCTGGGAGGACTCTGTCCGATGTTGAACTCACAGACGATATAGCTGTCCTTGGTGACAATCTTGACCAACTTAAGTCTGCGCTCGAGACACTCTCCTTCGCAGCCTCGAGAGCTGGGCTGCGAATGAAGTGGAAGAAAATGAAGATCATTCCCATAGAAAAGACCGCATCAGCACCACTTTTAACTGTTGAGATTAACGGCCAACCTGTCGATGTGGTAAGGCATTTCACATATATTGGATCAATTGTATCCTTAAGTGGCACGCTTGGCACCGAAATTTCAGCCCGATCAGCCAAGGCTAGCTCTGTGTTCGGACGACTCTTGAGAGCAGTCTTCTACAAACCTTAAATTGGCCACCATACCAAAGCCTGAATCTACAACGCCACAGCCTCAAGCATCATGCTGTACTCATCTGAGACATGGCCGATAACTAAGACACAGCTAAGAATGATCGAGCCTGTTCAGGCTAGACACCCACGTCGAGTTGAAGGCTTCAAAAGGTATGACAAGATCCGAAATACTCAGATCCTGAAGACCTTCAAGCTGGCGAACCTCTCTACCCAAGTAGAAGCCAGCTCTTTAAGGTGGTAAGACCACCTACTTGGTCTCCCGCTAAGTACCCACGCAAGGATCATCTCAGACTTCAATCCCTTGGAAAAAGGGTGGAAACACCCTCGAGGAAGGTCACGCACTAGATGGGGTGATGTAATGAACCAACGCCTGCTCAATCGCAACATCAACCCAAATGAGGTCCCATTCTTAGCCCTGGACAGGGCTACTTGGAGAAGACTGACCGCATTGTCAACCAGTTCCCTCTACACTGGGGACCCTGCTGAGCATGACCGTTAAGTCAAAGTATAACGGTTTGACAAATTCTCAAAATGTTTTGCCTGTCTATTTTTAAAACGTTCCTTGTCCCGAAATAAAACGCTTTTCCTATCTTTAGCCGGGACATGCTAAGAAGGACTACCCCTTCTTAATTTTTCAACATTTCAGAACCATGCTTTGTTACTATACTGTCTGGCTGCATCTTCCATATTTTCCAAATCCATGGCCTTTGAATAATACCTTCTTAATTTACATTCTAAAGATTTCTACATTTTCCTTAGATTCCTCTTAATTTCATAACTAAAATACTTTTAAATTTCATTCATTCTGTGAACACCTATGAACACCTATCTGTATGCTCGAAGTTACCAGTGAGAAAAACAAGTTTCTTGATATAGTCTAACTTGCATAATTGGATTATTATGTCTGGATTGGACATTAGTTCATTATAAATTTGGTCGTCAATACGGAGCATCTACAAGGCATTCTTTGCAAGAAAGGGTTTAAATAGCCCCCTTATAAACATCATTTAGTGTCAAAGGATAATAACTTATTGGAAATTTTGCATTGAATTGAAATAGCTTGACTGGTAATACTACATGAATTTGACTTTGAACGAGTAACATCATAATCCGGGTACCTACATAAAATGTGTGATGAAATGAATTATAGTGTTCAAGATTAGTAGTTTCCCCATGTTTCGTCATTTGCATGGCAAAGTGAGGTAGGGAAAAAGAACTGAATGAAGAAGGGAAAATAGAAAAGGATCAATAGCTTGTATATGCCCCTGAATTAAGAGTTGTGATTATGGATGTGTTTTTGATGTGACCAAACTTGGTTGTTTTGGCCTATAGTTTCTGATGCGATTATACTTGGTTTTCTCGGCCTATAGTTTCTGAGTTCCTGGATTGGTCTTTGTGCTATATAGCGGTGTTAGCCGTGCCCTTGATTGGGGACTAATGCATTGAAAGTAGGCAATGGCATGGATAATAATCTGACACTTTTTTCCGGTAAGATTGTTTCGTACATTTTTACATAAATATGGGGAAAAGAAAGAAGCAGAAAAGAACTGAAAATGCATCAAGGGATAAAGACCCATCAAACTGCTCCATGTTTGATATTTTGAATGCATCAAAAGGTCTAAATTCAGTGTTTTCGAAAGCTAATGATGAGTTATCTTTAAAATCTTTGGCTGATAATTTCACTCAGATGTTAGAAATTGTAAAAGATAATAAGAAGGTTTTGAAGTCAATTGATGGTAGATTAAAAAACTTTGGAATGCCGTATTTCAACAATGGAATCTGGACATATAAATTTAAAAACAAAAGTTAATCGTGTTGAATGAGAAGTTATTGGTGTGAAGAGCGAAATTGATGAACTCAAGAAACATCTCTGTGTTGTCTCGGAAGAGGCTCGTTTCTTCAGAGATTCTATATCTAATTTATCAAACCGCCTAATGTCCCTTGAATATAGATCTAATGACAGCAATCTAATTATGTGGAATGTTCCGTGTGAAAGCTAAAATGAAGCTAAAGTTATTTTTGAAAAAATTTGTGAGGACGGTCTGCAGATGTCTGAAGTACCGGAGTTCTCTATTGTGATGGTAAAGAAGGAGAAAAAAATTTTTAAAGTGAATTTTCGGTCATCTGATGTTAAGGTAGATATATTCAAAAGAGGTAAACGGCTGAAAGTCAAGTCAGTAGCTAATCATATTAACATTCATTTGAGTGATGATGCACCTATTGCTATTCGTGTTGCTAGGAAAAAGTTATTTGCAATGAAGGATAAATTGACTGCACTGGGTATATCGTCTTGGGTTTCGAATTCCGTTCCGCCAGTTATTCGTATCGAAAGAGCAAATGGAGTGAAAGCTGTTTATCAATGTGATCAATTCATTCCCCAAATAAGCCAATCAATGTGTTCAGGAGATGTTTTACAATAAAATTATAATTATGTAGTATGTCCATGTAAATTTTTTTTTGTTCTTTTTCCCTTTGCTTATATTTTTTTCTTTTAAGTGTATGTTTGTAGATATTGTTTTTGTTGTCAAGATCAATTTATGTCAAAGAGAAAAGTAAATAATTTCCCTTTTAGTGTGAGTGTGTGGTGCGTTTGTGAGTGTATGTTGTGTAGGTATCCGGTAAACAAATATTGAGAATTATGTTAGTTTGCAATTCATTCCTTCCTTGGCCGATATTGGAGAGGAAAAGTATTGCTTGTATCTTTTTTCTGTTTGTATATTTTCTTAATCTATTTTCTTTTAATTCACTTATTGTTGTGTTTAGGATAGTTATTTCAGTCATATTATTGTTGGTTATATTTATTTCCGTTTTTGAAGGAAGTTATTAAAGGCTCTTTTAACTTTCATTCGTCCCGGGATTTACTGAGAAGAATAATATTGGATAGTTATGATGATTTTTTTTTCACTTGACCAGTACCGTTTAAATGATTTTGAAAATGGTTTTAGATTTTGATAGATTGCGTCCACTTGAGAATAGTCCACTTTGTTTGGCTCATTTGGAGTTGGTAGATGAACGTAGAGGGATTGATGATTTTGTTGTAGAGGAAAGTAAAATAGCAGTACGCTATATTAGCCCAGTTGATATTTCTGAATTGATGCCTAATGACTCTCTTACAGTTTTCCATTTGAATTGTCGGGGACTGCAAAGTAGTGTAACATATTTAAATGAACTATGTATGTTTTCTGGAATTCAAATATTAGCTCTAACTGAAACTTGGTTACAGAATCATAATTCTAGTTTATTCGAAATAGGTAATTATCGATTGTGTCTTAAGAATGGGGAGACTCGTCAGCATGGTGGACTGGGTGCCTACATTAGAAAAGACTTGCTAGTTATAGATAGAGATGATTTAAGGGTTAATAGAGAACTGGTATTTGAGGGTTTGGTATTAGAGATTAGCAAGAAATCCAAGGTGTTTTATTTGGTTGTTGTTTATAGACCTCCGTCGAGTAATATTAATGAATTTTTTATGTTACTAGAAAAACATTTGGACATGATTAGGAGTAGAAACTTACCTATATTTGTGTGTGGTGATTTCAATATTGACCTAATGAATTTGTTTATTAATACAGAAGTTAGCCAGTTTTTAAATATTATGCTGAGTTATGGGTTGAAGCCTACGATTACAGTCCCAACTAGGGTTACTATGAATTCAGCATCGTGTATTGATAATATTTTTGGTAATGTCAGTTACCATAATGCAAGTGTGATAATAAATGAAGTATCTGACCATTTTGGGATATTTTTAAGTGTTCAACATTTTTTTAGTAAAGGTACTAGGCTTAACTCAAATTCACAAAATAGATACAAAAAACTGATCATTGATAATAATGTTCTCATTCTTTATAAAGTAATGTTAGAGAAATGTAATTTTGAATTTTTGAATAGTGATGAGCTAGATATTAATGCTAAGTTTCAAAATTGGTATTCAATTATAAATAGTTTATTGATTGATTGTAGTATTTGTAAAAATGCAACTCGTCGTAGAGAAACTCCAAAGAAACCATGGATCACCCGAGCTCTTTTAAAGGCTATTATTAGAAGAAGATATTTGTTCAAAATGTGTGCGGCTAGTAATAATGTAAGTGATAAAACAGAATACAAGATTTATAGTAACCAGTTAAATACCCTATTTCGTAAAGCCAAAGCTGATTACTATCGTAATAAATTTAAATCTTGTGAAGGTAACTCTAGAAAAACATGGCAAATTATAAAATCCGTCGTAAGTCCTAATAATGATGGTATATTTCCTGACGGTATACATAATGATAGTACAATTGCTGATAGAATGTGCCGTCATTTTTCTAATGTGGGGAAGGATTTGGTCCAAAGTATAGTTATTTCTGAGCATGAAGGTAGTTTTAAGAAATATTTATCGAATGCAAGTGATGTTTCAGCATATTTGAAGCTAATCAACGCTTCTGAGCTTTCTGAAACATTGAAAAAATTAAAAATTGGAGCTTCAGGCTCTGATTTTGTAACAGTTAAAACTTTAAAGTATATTTACCCTGTTATTTCTGGTCATTTAGTGTTTTTATTTAATGAATGTTTAAGGACTGGAGTGTTTCCAAGTTGTTTTAAAATTACAAAAGTTATTCCTGTCTATAAAGGTGGAGATAAAAATGTACTAGGAAATTATAGGCCCATTTCTTTATTACCAGTAGTATCTAGATTGTTTGAGAAATTGATAGTTAAAAGAATGGTTGAATTTTTGGAAAGTCATTTTTTAATCCAAATCAATTTGGTTTTTGGAGGGGTTTATCTACTGAGCATGCTGTTTTATTTTTGACAACTTTTGTGAATGATGCGTTGGATAATGGTATGAAAGTCGCTTCTGTTTTTCTTGATATTGTAAAAGCTTTTGACTGCGTTGACCATTTTATACTCATTGCCAAATTAGAAAATTACGGTTTTAGAGGACCATTTCTTGAATTACAGTCCTCGTTTTTAAAAGAAAGAACTCAATATGTACAACTAGGAGATAATGTTTCTTCAGTCAGTAGTGTTAAATTTGGAGTACCTCAAGGATCTGTTCTTGGTCCCCTGTTATTTCTAATTTTTATAAATGATTTATGTAGAGCTTTCAATATGATTTCGTATGATCTTGACATTGGATGTGACGGGGAAAAAGTAATTGTTCCCAGGTTTGCGGATGACACTCATATAACTGTGGCTGCACAAACAGGAATTCAGCTGTTGAGTCGTATTAGTTCTTGTCTGGAGTTTGTACAAAATCAAATGAAGCTTGATAAGTTAAATTTGAATTATAGTAAATCTTGCTTTTTATTGTTTGGTAGGAGCTCAAATTATTACCCTTGGATAAACAGACTTAATATTGCTGATATGAGTATTTTAAGAATAAATTGTACAAAATATCTAGGAGTTTTAATTGATGAATGTCTCAGCTTTAGAGAACATATAGATTATATTAGTCTTAAACTCGCTAGGAATGTTGGCATTTTAAAAAAGTTGCAGTATATTTTCCCAAGAGATATTTTAAGGACACTGTATTATTCCTTAATTCACCCTTATCTGCTATATTGTTGTAATGTTTGGGGTAGTACATTTCCTTCTCATCTCCATCATATTCGAATTTTGCAGAATAAAGCGCTTCGAGTGTTATGTGGTGTAGGTTTTAAAGACTCGGTACAAAAGAGGTATATAGAATGCAAAATCTTGCCTTTAGCAGGACTTATTACTTTTTATCGAAGCTTGTTTATATATAAATATTTTCAAAATTGTTTACCAATATGTTTTAAAAGTATGTTTGAATTAGGAAGTGATATTCATACACATTCTACGAGACAGTCCGATATAATTTGTCGTCCGCTTGCTTTTACCCGTAGATCTCAATTTTCTATTCGGCATCTAGGACCCCATGCATGGAATTGTTTACCTACGACTTTGAGAAACATGGATAGTTTTCTTGAATTTCGGCGGGAATTAAAGTTATTTTGCCTTAATATTTATGGTTTTGATAGTTGAGTGGATCTAAAGTGGAGCCAAGATGTTGGTTTTGTTTTTGGTGAAACTGGTCAAGTGGTTTTAGTTTCTTTTTGTTTTGTCTCTTTTGAAGTGTAATTTCGTTTCGATTGAAATGCAGGGTAATTGATTTTTATTTCTTCTTCTTTTCTTTTCTTTTTTTCTTTTCTTTTTTATTTTTTTCTTCTTTTTCGTATTGTTTTTATTTGTATGTGAATTGGGGTTGTAAGCCCAAACAAGGTTTGCTTCGGGCCATTTGCTTGTTTTGTTTTGTTATTTATATTAATAAACCCATCTTTCTCTCTCTCTCTCTCTCTCATAAATAAAATCTATAATAAAATTATTAATATCTTAATTATAAAATAATTGAAAAATAATTTAAAAAATAATAGAAAAATAATAAAATAAAAAAATAATTAAAATAATTAAATAATTAAAAAATTAATTAAAAATGGGGGTAAATTAATTGGACATTGTGAATTCAGAAAACATTTCCTACTTCATAGTATCACAATAATTGTTGCTAATACATTTTGTATGTAGACTCGATGTACTCTACCCCAATCCCCACAATGTGCAAGTATGTAGCCCGATTTAGTTTCTGAAGTATTATATTTTTATCATACTTGGTTATATTTTATTAAGATTAACCTAACTTCACGTCTTGAGCGGTTGGGAGTAAATCATGCAGTGCCCTATAATTTTATTATTAGCACATTCCCAACATGAGTAAGACTAAGGGGCTTACTTATTCATCATGTGCACTGCTCCCTGATTGTATACCTGTTCCCTCCTACCTGAGTAAATAAAACATATACGATATGAGCAAATTCTGATTTCCTACCCTTCGGACAATGATTTCCAAAACTACTAACAAGTCAAGTGAAAAATGTCTAAATTTGTCAGTCAAAATGTCGTTATGATAGTTGTTTTTTTAATGTTGTTTCGTTTCATGTTGCAATTTTCACATTGCTTAACTCATTGATACTGTTATACCACAGGAAAAGTAATGGGATCCACCAATATAGGCCAGAGATTAATACATATTCCTGATTCTACAAGCACTTAACCCAGCTTAGAAACGGGAAGCTAGAAGCATGGCGGCCCACAAGGGAGGGGAGCGTCAACCCCAAACCTCCTGTAGGTAACGTTTCGCATTTTTAATGGAAAAAAATGTGTGTTTGTACAGTAAGGTGCTTTCTAATGGAAATAAAAAAGTATATATGGATATTCAAGGATATAAAGTATTTTCATAGCCCCTCAACCCGAAAATGTAGCTTATGAGCGCCCATGCTGGGAACTGCAGTTAAATGGAGTTTTTTCTTAGTAATTTCTGGGTTTATGCATGTGAACACATGGTTTTCCTCTTTTGGTGATGCTCTTCTATTAATAAGAGTCGGCATTCTTCAGAAACAATCTTGGACCTTTTACCTCCGACTTATTACGGGCTCATGCCTACAACATTCATATTGGGATTTGTTTCATTATCCCTAAAAAGCCAACCAAAACAAACAGAGCCTCGATAAATCGTCCATTAATTGGAATTCAATGCAATACTATGTTGTTTACAAGACTATAATTCCCTTAAGGGGTGCTACACATCACGCAATGCTGTTTTCAGTTATGGTTCTGGTTAGACAAACTTGTGAAAGGTCCACTTTAACGCCATTACGAGGATACAGAAACGAGTTGTTTGAAACTGTTATACCACAAGAAAAGTAATGGGATCCACCAATATAGGCCAGAGATTAATACATATTCCTGATTCTACAGGCACTTAAGCCAGCTTAGAACTGGGAAGCAAGAAGCCCTTGGGAAATATGGCGGCCCACAAGGGAGGGGAGCGTCAGCCCCAAACCTCTTATATTTAACGTTTTGCATTTTTAATGAAAAAAATTGTGTGTTTGTACAGTAAGGTGCTTTCTAATAAAAATAGAAAAGTATATATGGATATTCAAGGATATTAAATATTTTCATAGCTCATCAGCCCAAAAATTTAGCTTATGGGCGCCCATGCTGGGAACTAGAGTTAAATGGAGTTTTTCTTAGCAATTTCTGGGTCTATGTGTGTGAACACATGGTTTTCCTCTTTTGGTGATGCTCTTCTATTAATAAGAGTCGGCATTCTTCAGAAACAATCTTGGACCTTTTACCTCCGACTTATTACGGGCTCATGCCTACAACATTCATATTGGGATTTGTTTCATTATCCCTAAAAAGCCAACCAAAACAAACAGAGCCTCGATAAATCGTCCATTAATTGGAATTCAATGCAATACTATGTTGTTTACTAGGCTATAATTCCCGTAAGGGATGCCACTCATCACGCAATGCTGTTTTCAGTTATGGTTCTGGTTAGACAAGCTTGTGAAAGGTCCACTTTAACGCCATTATGAGGACACAGAAACGAGTTGTCCCTTCGGTGTTTTGGGAACAAGAAAAGAACTTGAAATAGTAGAAAGACCCTAACAGTCACACAACATCAAAACAGATTTTATGTGTTTTATCTAATTTTACCTTTTACAATCGATATTTAAATCGATACGTAGAAATATCGATTCATATCCTTTTATATCGATTCATATCGATATATGAATCGATAATTTTATAATCGATATGTAGAAAATTTTAATAGCTTACTTAACGGTTTTGTCAATAAACCCCAACGCTGCACTGGTTTTCATTTTTGGTGGCAAATCGGAAGTTAACAGTGAGGACAGCGACGGACCATGGCACGTCATCTATTTTTTTCTTGTAGTATGCCGTCAGTTAACGCCAATCATCCTATTAGTAAGGAGTTTTAAATTTGCCTAAAACACCCCGAGTGGCGAAGCTTCAAATCCAAACAATCAGATGAGTTTGTTAAGTTCTTTTAGAACTCCAAGGGTTGCAAGCAGCCTATTACAAACTGACAAACTTAAATTGGTAGAAAACGTGACACGAACAACACCACTCCAAATCTAAAGTATAAAGAGTCTTTTTCAGGTTTTTTCATCTTTCGCTTTTCAATAAATGGTAGCGTTTGCTTCTATTCATGCCTGTGTTTTGATTATAGTTGCCATTGTACTAAATGAAACTCAGAAATCACATTAGTATGCCTTTCAACCCAATGTATCTCACATCAGCGAAGCAGCTTGTGTTCTTTATGTGCAGCAGAACACAGAATAAACTAACAAATCAGCTCTTTTGGGGGAAGAAGAAGAAAAAAACTTCTTTCAAATACTCTGTAGCATTTAAATTAGATGCAGTTAAGAAGCCTTAACAATGACAAGATTTGAACATTAAAAGCCATAATGTATGTGAATTCAATTGGATGCTCCATTCTATCTTTATTCGCATATCAAATTTACTGCTGTTACGTTATTTAGACCTATTTGGTTTTTCATCTTTTTTTTGCCAAAGTTTAACAGTGAACTATGAATTAAAATAGTCAAAATGGGGCCTTGGTTGTACAGTACAATAACATTTTCAACCCGCGGCTTATTAGAAGTATTTCTTAATTTCAATCGTTAATTTTTTCTGATGTCTTCATCTACGTTAAAAAATGAAAATAATATCGATTGAAAGTATTTTCCTCCCCAGTTTTCAGGATGAGAAATTAAAAACAGATTAAAAATGCCGTAACTTTTTCAATATTGAATTAGAATAAAAAAAGAGCGAAAACTTTGCGATGAAATACGCTGAAAACTTAAGCACAGGGACGTAAAGACTAATGGAATGACAAATTATGGCTAATGATGTGAGATAGATCTCAAAGGCAAAGAATCTTCATAGATATATAAAAAATTAAGATCTGTAAAGAAAATATAACTTGCTTCAAGTCGCTTCAAATAAATTATTAAACTAGGCTGGAAGAAGCTAAGAGGGTTGCTGTAAGTGAGAAAATAAGCTCTTGCAAACAAGCTTCGCAGAGAAAACTTTGTATCCATTTTTTGGTTAGAAACCAATTTTGATAGATTTTGACAAGACTATTTTGGCAGGAGACCTTAGTAATTCACCAAAATCAACAAATCACTACAAAAACATAAGGCTAAGAACAAATAAACCCGCGGCGCGTCAAAGGTTCCAGTGGCACGCCTCTAATAAATTCAGGCGGCGTAGGGGTCTGTTGGTCACTATTGGATGGCTGGTCAAATTAACTGTCTTTGATGAATATCTACTTTTTGAACTTTAATACGATTTGCTAAAAATATACCAACTAGTCATTCACTTGTGTATGTTTACAAAGCGTTGCGTCTGTGTAGGCCAAAAAGCATGGGAAACTATATATGGGTTATGGTAACTATGAGTTACCAATACTTTTTGTGTCTAGGCCTTTAATTAGTCAGGATTTTACCATAATAGATGGCATTAGAAAACATTAAACGTAAGTAGTTTTGTAAAAGAAATTGTATTATGAAACAAGTGGGAGGATTTTTGAGAAGTCGATTTATTAGATTCGGAGCTCCATTCATTGCTTTGGTTGTTGGTGGTTCATTTGGTTTGAAGTACTTTGCACAGATTAGGTGTGTTGAATAGCTTGTTTTAAGTACCATTTGGCAAATCATTTTCAGTATTAGTGCTGTGTTCTTACCCTCCAGAAGGAAAGAGTAGGCTATCAAATTTTGAAAACTCTCCCAAAATAGGCCTACTTTCCAGTTAAATAAGATTTCCTTAGGGATGGGCCTATCAATAATGCTTATAGTAAATATATACAAGATTACATAGCTAACATGGAAAGAAAAAGAAACACTAGGCTAGGCCAATTGATTCCTTTTTTTGTGTTTTTCCCAAACATAATAATTGCTTTTGTCATCAATCAAATTCATATGTTATCAATGGGTCTGTTCTCTTTATTGTCCCATATAGCCCTAATAATGAATTTCTTTATGGTAAAATTCTAGTTGAGTGACTTCTTACCATCTCAGAAAGGGGTTAGGTTA
The DNA here is from genome assembly GCF_032884065.1 of Artemia franciscana. NCBI lineage: Eukaryota > Metazoa > Arthropoda > Branchiopoda > Anostraca > Artemiidae > Artemia > Artemia franciscana. Next base: position 30,998 of record NW_027062671.1, read on the forward strand.
GGAAAATGAAACTTTCAGGGATGGGTCTACAGGCTAAAGTATATCCCAGGAGGTATTTTAAAGTACCCATCTCCACTCCTTCTCCCTCTAGAAAGTCCTGAGATTTACTTACATGACAGGTCTGTACCTATTGAATTTTGACAAAACAACATTTTACCTTAATTTTCAGTTACCAGTTGCTTTTTCTCTAAAAAGCAACTTTTTCTGCTTTTTCATAGCTAAGGCAACCAGTTGCCTTAGCTATGAAAAATGCAATTCCTGTTATTTGAGTAGAATTCTGAGCCATATCAATGTTTTTTTTCAAAATTTAGGAAATGTATTTGCATATGCTATCTTTAAAACCTTATAAATTGGGATTGAGCAAAGTTGTGAAGCTGAAAACAATTTTCTTATACTTCATTCAAACAGAAGATCTATTTTGCAAGATTTCTTTTTTATGATACACATAGGCTATTTTGAAGGTCATCAAAGGTATTTAGATACTCCAAAATACCTTCCTGGGACATACTTTAGCCTGTAGACCCAACCTTGAAAGGTTCATTTTCCTAACCTAACCCCTTTCTGAGATAGCAAGAAGTCAATCAACTAGAATTTTACCTTCTTTATTTCTTCCATTGAGTTGTAGGCTATTTTGCAGGTTAACTCTTATGTTAAAGTGGTTATCTCCTTAGTTTGGAATTTATTTCCATTTAAATTGAGTGGGCCCAGCCTATATAATTTGCCAAAATATTATTTGAAATGATTTTTAAAAAGTTAATAGCTATATACATGTTCATATAACTTGGCTAGGAAGATAGGCCTATTTAATATAGACCAAGCCTATCACTTGATGCCTGTTTGATGTTCTTTCCAAATTCAGTAATTTCTTCTATGGCAGCTTTCATTTTGAGTTTAAAGGGGTTTTTAACAAGAGTGATGCTATATAAGCCGTATATATAATAAGAGAAAAAAAGTGTCATTGTTGAGGGTCTATAAAGGGATTAAAATTGAATTTGTAACAGAAGTGATTTGCCTATTATATTCAGAAAAAAACATAAAAAAGGCATCAAGTGGTATGTTCAATTTGTTTATATGTCAGAAATGTGGACTGTTCCCTAAAAGAGCTCAAAACATCCCATATTAACCAAACATTTAAAAATATACTCTAAGAAAAACTGTCTAGTAAGAAAAAATACCATTTGTAGCTGATCAGGAATGATGGTTATTATTTTCATTTGTCTTAATCATAAAATGTTATTTTGAAAACAAATTTGAATAAAGGTCTAGAGTAGGTGCTATTGAAAAGGAAAGATGGTAAGAAAACTACTGTAACTTCATAATATGCAGAATAATTGTAACTAACATACTTTGACTATAGCTCCACTATACTTTACCCCCCTCTAGTCTACAAAAATATAGCCCAAATTATATATTTCCTATACATTTCACCACCTAGCGCTCTTGTTTTTATGGCATTTGATATTAACCAAGTGATGTATAGCAATCACAAACTCTGTCAGTCTGTCCTGGTTTTGCTACTTTAGGCACTTCCAGGTAAGCTAGGACAATGAAATTTGGCAGGTGTATCAGGGACTAAACCAGATTAAATTAGATATAGTCTTTTTGTCATTTGACCATCTGAGGATTGGAGGGGGGAACCTAAATTCTTGGAAAATGCTTAGAATGGAGGGATCAGGATGAAACTTGGTGGGGAAAATGAGCAGAAGTCCTAGATACATGATTGACATAACCAGAACGGGTCTGCTCTGTTTGGGGGAGTTAGGGGGGGGTTAATTCTGAAAAATTAGAAAAGTTAGGTATTTTAAACTTATGGAGAAGTGATCAGATCTTCATGAAATTTGAAGTTTAGAAAAATATTGTGTTTCAGAGCTGTTATTTTAAATCCCAACTGGATCTGGTGACATTAGGAGGAATTGAGGGAGGAACCTAAAATCTTGAAAAATGCTTAGAGTTGAGGGATTGGGATGAAACTTGGTGGGAAAAATAAGCACAAGTTCTAGATATAGGATTGACATAACCAGAATGGATCTGCTGTCTTTGGGGGAGTTCAGGGGAGGGTTAATTCTGAAAAATAAAAAAAAGTGAGGTTTTTTCAACTTACAAAGGAGTGGTGGGATCTTGATGAAATTTGATATTTGGAAGGATATTGTTTCTCAGAGCTCATATTTTAGATCCCGACTGGATCTGGTGACATTGGGGGAAGTTGGGGGGTAGAACCTAAAATCTTGGAAAAGACTTAGACTGGAGGGATTGAGATGAAACTTGATAGGGAAAATAATCATAAGTGCTAAATACATGATTGACATAACCTGAATGAATCTGCTCTCTTTGGGGGAGTTGGGGGGTTAATTCTGAAAAAATAGAAAAATGAGGTATTTTTAACTTACAAAGGAGTGATCAGATCTTAATAAAATTTGATATTTGGTAGGATATTGTATTTTAGAGCTCTTATTTTAAATCCCAACTGGTTCTGGTGAAGGGGAAGTTGGAGCCTAAAATCTTGGAAAATGCATAGAGTAGAGGGATCAGGATGACACTTGGTGGGAAAAATAAGCAGAAGTCCTAGATACATAACCAGAATGGATTTGCTCTCTTTGGGGTAGTTGGGGGGAGGTATTTTAACTTACAAACAGGTGATCAAATCTCAATGAAATTTGATGTTAAGAAGGATATTGTGTCTCAAAGCTCTTATTTTAAATCTCGACTAGATCTGGTGACATTGGGGGGAGTTTGGGGTGGGGGAACCTAAAATCATGGAAAACACTTAGATTGGAGGGATCGGGATGAAACTTGGTGGGAAAAATAAGTAGAAGTCTTAGATACGTGATTTACATAATTGTAACAGATTGACTCTGTTTGGGGGGGGGGGTTAATTCTAAAAAAATTAGAAAAAAAGACATATTTTTAACTTACAAAGGAGTGATTGGATCTTCATGAAACTTCATATTTAGAAGGACCTTGTAGCTCAGATCTCTCATTTTAAAGATCAACCAGATCCAGTGTCATTGGGGGGGGGGGCAGCTGGGGGGACTAGAAATCTTAGAAAATACTTAAAGCAGAGAGATCAGGATGAAACTGGATGGGAAGAATGAAAACCTGTCTAAGATACATGACTGACATAACTGAACTGGATATGCTCTCTTTGGTGGAGTTAGGGGGGGGGGGGTAATTTGGAAAAATGAGGTATTTGTAACATATGAAAGGGTGACCAGATCTTAATGAAATTTGATATTTAGAAGGATCTTGTGGTTTAAAGCTCTAATTTCAAATTCTGACCAGATCCTGTGACATTGAGGGGAGTTGGAGGGGGAAACCAGAATTCTTGGAAAATATGAAAATTGTGTTATTTTTATCTTCTGAATAGGTGATCAGATCTTAATAAAATTAACCCTTGACTGGGCTGCCCACTTAATTCAACAATCTGTCTTGGCTTTTTTCTACAATTGGCCATGTCTTTGACTTTTCCCACAACTATTCCCTCTTTTTTAAATTCTCCCTCTTTTTTTTGAATTTAAAAAAGAGGGAATAGTTGTGGGAAAAGTCAAAGTCATGGCCAATTGTAGAAAAAAGCCAAGACAGATTGTTGAATTAAGTGGGCAGCCCAGTCAAGGGTTAATTTTATCCCTTTGATTGCCATTGTTACCGTCTGCCATTTATGCTACACCTTTCCATGCATGTGTGTCCCTTCACAAATGCTGAACTAGAGTCGTACCTGTTGGAGGTTCTCGCTGGGGAACACATGCAGGTTGACTATGGGTTGCCTTACTTGAAAATTTTCCTCTCATGGCTATCACTTGACAATGGCTATCACTCGACTAGTCACCCCTCTCATGCTAATTCACGGTGAGTTGGGTTCAACCTGAAATTTGATTTTTAGAAAGAATTCATGTCTCAGAGCTCTTATTTCAAATCTCGACCAGATCTTTTGACATTGGGGGGAGTTGGAGGGGGAAATCTTGGAAAACACTTGGAGTGGTGGAATTGGGATGAAGCTTGGTGGATAGAATAAGCAAATGTCTTTGATACATGATTGACGCAATCGTGCCGGATTTGCTCTCTTTGGGGGAATCGGGAGGAGGGGTTCAATGATTTGGCGAGTTTGGTGCTTCTGGACGTGCTAGGACAAGGACAATTGGTAGGCATCTCAGGGAGATGCACAAATTGACTTGATAAATTCGTTTTCCCAGATTCGACCATCTGGGGGGCTAAAGGGAGAGGAAAAATTAGAAAAAATTAGGTATTTATAACTTATGAGTGGGTGATTGGATCTTAATAAATTTTGATATTTAGAAGGACATCATGACTCAGAGCTTTTATTTTAAATCCTGACCAGCATTAAGCCTCTGATTTTCCTTTTAAATCAATCTATTGATTCTTAGAATTTTGCTAGAGCTCATACCATATAAGCTCTTGGCTCTTAACTCTTCTTGCCTCATCACAAGTGCCATATGAGCTCTTAACTCTTGTTAATTTTATTTTTTATTCTGCATTCTAATACTTATGTGCGGTGCTTATCTGGGCTATAAACAAATTATTATCATTATTAATGATGACAAGGATTTATAGCCCAAATTATATATATTCAATGGATTTTCAATACTGCAGTTCTTTTCTTCTGTTTATTCTGCAGTTCTTGTTTATTGTTATGTTAATAAGAAGAAAAGAGGTGCACTATTGAAAATTCATTGAGTATACATAACACAGGCTATATATTTGTCTATTTGAAGGGATAGAGATGGGTTTTAAAGGTTGGTGGCCCATATTTTAGAATGCTAAAAGTAAGGTTAATGAATTACCATAAATTGCAGCTTGGAGTAATCTAAGGATTTCTTCCTTGTAGGCTCCATGAAGAATTAAAAACAAGTTAAAGACTCGTGGGCTTCCCAATCATATTCCCACTCAACATCACTCAAGTGCCATATGAGCTCTTAGCTCTTGTTAAAGAATACTTATAACCCCTTGAATTTTTTTTTTTTTAATTTTGGTTATTATTGAATAAGGGCTCAAAGTTTGGGATGAGCTAAAAAATGGCACCAAGAGATGTATTCACTTTCTTTTTTGCTAAATTATTTGAATATATATATATATATATATATATATGTATATATATATATATATATATATATATATATATATATATATATATATATATATATATATATATATATATATATATATATATATATATATATATATATATAATATATATATAAATTTACCTTTAAAAAGTAGACAAAAAAGGATGGAAATATGGTCATACAGTTAACTCAGACATCGTGAGTATTATTCAGTACAAATTTCATTATTATTTCAAATGCAATGAATAATATGGCTCTGGATAGACTGCCTTAAAATGTCACCCCCAGAGTATGAGCTTTTTATAAAAATGTCAAGTGTTGGAGATATGCAGCAGTACTGTCCATTCTGCAAGGTCCCAGGTCCCCTGGCTATTGCAGAAATAGTGAAGGGCATGGTAGAGGAGCTCAAAAATGGCATTACCCCTAGGATAGATAAAGTCAAAGAGCATGTTGATGACCTAGAAAAAAACTTGGCTGTTAGATGTACTGTTTCAGAGCTCAAAGAACATTTTAGGTTAGTAATGCAACAGGAAATATCGAAAATGAAGCAGGCTATTGACTCCCACCTTGAAGATGAAATCTGCAGATTATTCAGACAGGAAAAGGACAGGGAATGGACGAAATACAGCATTGTTGCATATGGTATCCTCTTGCAGTCAGGAATAGACAGCAATAAAGAGTTGTAATAAAAAATCTTATAGATTAGTACAGCATTACTGATGTAAGCAAAAGTAATTTTAGGTGGATTTATATAAGTAATTTAGGTGGCACACTGAGCTAGGTGAGCCAAACCTGGCTATCATCCATGGAAAGATTATTGCAAAAAACTTGATCTGTCCAGGCAGAGGGCATTCCCAGCAGGCCCTGGACTATTAGATGCCCCTTCTACCAGCCCTGTAAGATGTGTAAATAAGAATATAGTAGATAGTAAAGAGCTGTTAAGTATTAATGAACTTTCTGAACCTGTTTTGTCCTTTGGATCCTTCCACACACCTATAAATAGCTTCTCTGATTTTTTTTATCAATATCACTTTTACAAAATATTTTAAAGCATCACCTCACCCAAACATTATAAAAATTATCAGTACCAATGCTGATGGTTTTTCAAATAATCAGAACAAGGCCACCTGTGTTCTTTTAAAAGAACAAGCTGATGTACTTGCAATTGTGGAAGTGTGCCCCAAATTTAGCAATAACAAACTTACAGAATCTTGCATCAGCATCAATGGTTATAAACTTTTTTTCAAATTTATTGGACCCTTATTGTAGGAGAGGAGTGGCTATTTTTGTTGGGAAGGAACTGCAGGTGGGTGTAATTATTCCCACAAACAATTATAAACCTTGAATTGAAACAGTGTGGTTAACTTTGACTATTCACAATATTATAATATGCTTTTGATGTGCAAATCATAGCCCTAGTTCCCTAAGCTAGATTGTTAGCGAAAACACCCTTTCGGAAATGGTATCTGATATCTTAAAAATTGAATCCTTTTAGACGATTATGGCTGGTGATTTCAACCTACCAGACATTTTATTGGTTGATGAATATAGTTCATCAAACACACAAACTACAGGTTCTCCCTTTGCATCTTGTGTATCAAACAATTATCTGTACCAAACTGTGAATGAACCTAAAAGAATTCGTAGTGATCAGAATTCATCCCTTCTTAACCTAGTTATTGTTTCTAGTCCTGAGATATTGATAAGCAATGATTATTTGCCCTCTCTCTGGAAAAAGCGACCATGTTACAATTTTCTTTTATGCTTAACATCATCCAAAGACAATCCAAAGTATGGAAAGGGTATTGCAAAGGTTGGAACTCATGTAACTTTGAAAGATACCAGGTTGCCAGAAATCTTTTTACAAATAAGGCTAAAAAATTCAAATCAAATTACTAAAATAAACTGGCTCAGCAAACCACCAAGGCGAGCAACGAAATTGATTAGCAAATTCCTAAACAGTCCCTCATTGTGAACGTCTTTGTCACCTCAAACTGCCATGCCTAACATCTAGGCTCAAATGTGGGGATGTCATAACTGCCTTCAAACTCATTTCAACAAACATCATCCTTGAATTATTGTCGTTTGCCGCCACCTCTTCTATCAGATGCCACTCAAAGAAACTGTCTAAGATGTCATGCAGACTCCACCAGAGAAGTCAGTTCTTTTCAAACAGAGTTACCAGCCTTTGGAATATACTGTCAGAATATGCCGTCTCTGCAACTTGTCTTGACACTTTCAAATCAAGAGTGGCTGCTGAATGGAGTGATGTTGAGTGTAAATATGATTGGGAAGCCCCCAAGTCTTTAACTCGTCTTTAATTCTTCACCAAACCTACAAGGAGGAAATCCTTAGATTACTCCAAGCTGCAATTTATGGTAATTAATGAACCTTACTTGTATCATTATAAAATATGGGCCACCAACCTTTAATTTCCGTCCCTATCCCTCCAAATAGACAAATATATAGCCGATGTTAAGTATACTCAATGAATTTTCAATAGTGGACCTCTTTTCTTCTTATTAACATAACAATAAACAAGAACAGCAGAATAAACAGAAGAAAAGAACTTAAGTATTGAAAACTCCTTGAGTATATATAATTTGGGCTATATATCCTTTTCATCATTAATAATGATAATAGGTTATTTATAACCCACAAAAGCACTGCACATAAGTATTAGAATGCAGAATAAAAAATAAATTAAAAATAGAGAGAAAATACAAAACATGCAAAAGCCAAAAATATTAACTGAAGAAAAAATTTGACATGGCATTTGTGAGGAGAGAGTCAATCAAGTGAAGCATTTGAGAGCTTCCTGTGTAGCTTTTCTAACTTTAATGTCATGTAGCCTATATTACATGTATTAATTAGAATCTGGTCATGGGTCTAAGGAGGAATGAAAAGAAGTAACGTACAATATCTGAAATAACTACTCTAAAATCTTTTAAATCACTTTTTCCCAGGATGAGGAAAATTTTTGCCATGTAAAGGATTGAATTATTATAATGGTTAAAGTAAAGTTTTGCCAGCACCTGTCCTTATTTCTCAGGATTTTTCTCAGGAAAAGTTCTTTTTTCCCAGGATGAGGAAAATTT